>NC_143012.1:292288118-292300618 GCF_055824585.1 Amblyomma mixtum
CACTGTGTGGTGTTGCGTTGTATCCCTTTGCATTGTGCCGCGTTGTGTTGCGCTCTATTGTGTCGTAACTTTGTTAACCTGACAGTCTGTGCTTGCGCTGACATAAAAGGCGAACAGCAGTTAGAGATACAATAGCGCACATTATGAATGCTTTCTTCAGTCCTCGCATGTTTTTCTCAAAGTGAGGAATCGGCTGTAGCATTTATCTTGAAGTACCCACCGTTCAGCTAACATCTGACGAATGCAAATGGGGGACTGAGGGACAAAACACGAGAAGCTAAACGCGAGATTTCCTTTCCTAGCGAGCGCCCCTTAAGTTTGAAATGTGAAGCGATATTTCCTTGACACATAGGCAGCAAGACCCGCCACACTTCGACTACAATAGAGCTTAGCATTGACAAGGTTTGGGTTTTTCAAGCATGAAATAAATGGCTAAGTGAGCCTCTGTGAACGGGAAAGCTGTCTGAAAGATGCGAAATTGTGCACGTTACACTTTTCAAAACCTGTTTAGCTCAACCGATCTCGCATCGTAGATTAACGTAAATGTTATTATTACAATTGGATACTGCTCTTATCTTACGCAAACTTTAAGAATTTTCGCACCTCGAGTTCCGAATAGAGAAATATCTTCGGAACAGGCCACACGTCGACGCAAAAGCAACATCGTAGTGTTCTGGAGGAACTGAAGCGAAGAAAATAGCTTTACTACCTGACTTAGAGCTATATTCTTGTTTCCCTGCTTTCTGGGAAAGTACGGACGTGCAAAAGAAAAACACCGAAACCGACTAGCGCGTGGAAGAGATCACGAAAGTTCAGAAAAGACACAAGCTGCCTAGGTGTCATTAAGCGTTGTGGCTTTCCTAACGACGTCCGCAAGAAAAACAGCAAAGAAAATGTTGCAATATGAAACACAGGAGCTTCGTAAAAGAATCTAAGCGTTACACTCTTTCCGAAGACCAAGAACAGTGACTTGTACTACGCATTCCGACAATGCATCAAGCTCTGCTTCATCTGGCAATCACATTCAAAAGCTCCTCCTGTTCACGCGCTATAAAGGGAGCCAAACCACATGCCCATCGAACATGGTTAAGCAAAAAAGGAATATCTGAGACACTAAACGTAAAAAAATGTTCCGACGAACACCAAAAATTCAAAAATGTCACGTTGCCACGCTACACGCAGAGCCAGCTGTAGAAAGAACACAGTGGCTTTCCTATTGAAAAAATTTAAAACCGTAAAACCAGTGCGGATAAAGATCTCCAAAGGAAACATGGAGTCTCTCAGTTATCTTTTCTCATTAACATAGCCTTTTCTTAAAGGGCTTGCGCCTGGTCACAGCAAAAATAACACCGCAACAGAAAAACACTCTACACCGGCTTACCCAATACTTCATATCGCCTCTTTATCGTTTCTTTCATCCTGCCCTCCCTCCTTGTTTTGTTTTTTTGTTGTTGTTATCTTTTGTCATCTACTTGTACCTTATACTCTGCGCCTTCTGCTATCATTTCTCAGGGCCCCTTGCCTTTGGCATTCCCTTTCCCCTCCCTCTTCCTGTCTCTTTCAGCCCCTATTCTTATGAGATTATGTGACATAAAACAGGCCTTCCGGTAAAGTTCCTTCCCCTCTCCTTTTGTGTCGTTATATTTCTTCTCTTTGTCCTTTTTTTATGCTCTCCGGCTCATTTGCTTTAACCCAGTTTTTCTACAGTCACATATAACTTAAGTCTGCACTGATCATCCCACAGAATTCAGTGACAAAAAGTAGTCCTCCGTTAAGGGTTTTATTGTTACCTCAACAGAAAGCTAAGCGCCAGGCGAAATTGTGAGCTCATGGGTTTTGGTGCCTATGGCGTCTTTGATATAAACAAATATCCAAAAGCAGATTTCGTTTCCTGCTGTGATTGGTCAGCGGAGTAGGGCAGGATTATGCGGACCATGACCCATTGTTATCAACTCCTAGTTCTTTTTTTTAAGCTGTACCTACTATAGGTCGAAACCACCCAACCTGTGCCTACCAAACCACCTGTCGCAGTCCCTCATACCTGAGCACGTAGCCTTTCAAGTCCGCGCTCTCTTCACCCTACCAACATGCCGGATTTGCTTCTGCTGAGCTGACTTATTTCTTTATCACAGTTTTGCACGTGACCCGGTCTACTCCTCTTTAGCAGCCACGCTGCCTGAACAACAGATTTTCAAGCTTAAGTTCCTATCCCACCACGCTCCCCAGATGACATCCTCCTCACCCTCACCGGAGCTTTCTTCTCGAAGCGAAGGCCCTGTTTAACCCCACCTATTATGGACACTTTCCCCAGATGAAGACAAGCTTTCTGGTAGAAGTGATGGCCGCTCGCAGACTGATAACCCCCCCTCAGCCCTACTTCACTTTGTTTTGTGTTGTCAAGAATCTTATCTCCCTGCCCTCTCTCTGCTAAATCTAGTCAGTAATGGATCGTGGAACAAAACTGTGCCGGGTTTGATCTGGGTACTGTACCTCTCATCCTAGTGGGCTCGCAATGGGCTTCTAGATGGCCATGAAGCCAATTTCGAGCGCATTCTGTGCAAGAATGAGTAATATCTTAACTCTGAAAGAGTATCTCATTTTTCCTGGTGCATGGTCTCATTTTGCACGCCGGCTAGGGCAAAATGAGACAGTTTCCACGTTTGATATTTTATTATATATTACTGTATTCCTCTTCAGCGGGCATTTTCACTACTGGTGAACGTTATCAAAGACATCAGGACATATTTCGGCGAAGGTTTTTTTTTTGGTATCTGTCATTAATAAAAAGAAAAGAAAGCGACGCCCTGCAAATCTGCGTCGCTTTTTACAGCACTCTTTCCTAAAATAGGTCGACAGAGCGTGTTATTTCCCACTAAGTCTGCCTTCCCGTTCAGCAAGCAAATGTTCTTGGTGCTATAGAACAGACCTACCGAGTGCTACAGATGCTTCAGAAAAAATACCGTAACTCTGTACCATGCTGAACGTTAGCATGAAGTCTGTATGGCAGTACGTATTGTTGGCAATCGGACGTGAACGGTCTGGTGGAAGGTTACTGTCACGGGTATTTTCTCGTTAACTGACCAACAGCAAAGTAAATGACAGCCCATTCCACTGCATTCAAACTTTCAGCCCATTCCTAATATGTCTAGAACACGACTCCCGTCAAAACACCATAATTAATAAGAACTAGTGCTTAAGCGAATATAACATTACTGGTTCTATGCCGCACGATACGAAAGAATAGCGGGGACAGCCGAACAACTACTTACTATATATGCTTCACAGCATATGTGCAGCATACCACACTGCCCAAAAACACCAGCCTGTATCATTCAGTATTTATTAACACACAAGATCCAAAGTAGGCCTGCGAGAACTGAAGTGCTCCACTACGTAAAAACACTGAAACTCTGGCGAAACTTTCCATCCGAATACAAAGGACCGATTTTTGCTATTGTTCGTGGCTGTTTTCGTGTCACCGTTGCACAGTTCTGTGTCTACGGGTTGCTAAGTGTACGCAGCTCTCCTTCGATCGGTTAGTCTAGGCCACCAAAAGATGGTTACCGGCTGCTCGCTTCCACCTGCAAGCGACTTCTCGGCAACCAACACTCGCTTAGGTGAAGGGAGCGCGCTCTATACGGCTGCCTTCTTTGTCCTGGCCACGCACACACTGGCACGCCACTAAAACCACAGCGGCGACCCGCCATACCCCCATCAAGTTCATAATGGCAAAACACACCTCGCCTACATTCTTCTCAACTCCTAGCTCTTGCCGCAGTAGAATTTGTTGCTTTCAGCTCCCTCTCTCTCCTCAGCAAGAAACAAACCCTTCTCCTTGCGTATTCCAAATTCACGTGGTTGCTCTCGCTTCTTGTCTTTCCACATCCTCGCCACGTTCTCCCCGCCTTCTCACTCTCCTTAGGGAAGAGGCCTGCTTCTAGCTTTCCAAGTCACAGTAAAATCTAAGTACCCAGGGAAGGGAAAGATCGGAGAACCGTAATTTCACGTTCCTCTCTTTATCGGCTGAAAACAAGCAAGAAGAAAGCTCAAGTGAGACAAGCTACCACTTTGCACGTTGTGAGAAAACGCAACAGGTGACCTTCTATCGAACGAGACCACTATGCCTGGTGCCAGCAACAACAGAACGCACAACATCCAAACCTTCGTGTTTCCTTCATCGTCCTCAACGCCCATTGGCCACCTGCTCGCCCTGCTTATTATTCAAACGAGGCCGCTCTGGAGCGAATGGCGGGTGCAGGACGAGCTAAAGGGAGGAAAGGGAACAACGGTAAGCGACGACCCTCGCTTGGTCATTTCGCAAGACGTGATTTCGCCCCAACTTCGCCTTCGCGTTTCTCTAGCTCTGCCGATACGCACACAGAACACAGTTTTCCCCGTTGTCCTCTTCCCACTTCCTTCCTCCCATCCCCTCCCCCTCTCCTTTCTCCCGTTCTGAGATTTGTACCACTGCCCTTCAGTGATTCTACGCACAGACACGAAAGACGCCTAACCCCGGTTCCTTCCCTGAAATCTCAGTATTAAGATACCAGCAAGCAAGAGAAACGAAAATACAAATGTCTTTAGCGCGTGTTCGCTAAGAAAGACAACCGGGTAGAGGGATTGCCTGGTCTGAAAGCGGGAATTTGTGGCGGTGCACGTGAAATAAGAAAATAAATGCAGCGCCACAAAGCGGAAAAACCTAAAAAAATCACCACGGTAAAAATGTTTGCGTAGCGAACGCAGGACAGCGTTAACATATAGAACAGATGCGGCATAAAGTGCTGCTTTTACAGGGGTTGCTAGCATCAAATAAAAGGAGCTGTAGAGATGCACACGCAGAAAGAAAACGGGCGAAAAAAAAAACAAGAAAAGAGGTAGAAGCAATGAGAGAAAACGACGACTCGGGAATGTCAACGTTCTGTGAGGAAGGGAAGAGGGGCCGGCGCAGATATGAATATAACGCAGAAAGCACTGGGGGGACAAAAAGAAAACAAGAAAAAGTGCGCGCGATGCTGAAACACCGCAGGACGACGAACGGCTGCTATGCTTTTGGGCCATCGATTTGTCTTTCAAGATATGCGCATATAAATCACGATGTCCCTGTGTTTCGCCGGCACACCGAATATCATATTGAAATTCCCTGGACCATCTCTAAATACATAAGAAGCTCGGATAACAAAAGAAGCGGAAAGATGTGAACGGAGCAAAAAATTGGCGGCGAATAGGGGGGGGGGGGCATATAGCCTTAGTGAAGGCTGCTTCAAAGCTTCCCATGGCGCATAGGACGTTCGAATGCTTCCCAATTTCAAAACGGCACAGAAAGGTCATTGAAGATGCTTCAACAAAAGGCACACTCTTCGGCCCAAAAGCATCTCCTTTCAACATCTAGGAAAGGATACGCAACAAGTTAGCTTTGTGGCCGTGTGGTCATATGGTTTCAACGGAGCGACAATGCGTTGTTCTTTCACTCTCAGTTATCGTGCACGAAGCTCCTCTTGTATCGGCGGTATGTGTGTTTTCGTTCCTCTTTCGATGCAGAATAATAACAATCTCTGGCCACTTTCCGTATTTCTCCGTGCCTTCCTTTTTGTTTCGCTGACGGGGCTGTTATATAAGCATTACCTCCAGCTGCTTGAACGGCACCCTGCAAGATAGATGGCCGCCAGCCGTTGTGCCTAGCTCAAACTGGGTTGGTTCTTCGAAATGCGACTCTGCTTACCAAAATGAAATTTTTAACGGTAAACGACACGAAAGCTTTATTTGCTTAAATATAAGAAAATTTTTGAAGTCTCACCTGAAACTTTTATCACAGGTTTAGTACTTGACATCAGTGTCATTTTAATTAGAAGCTGCCTTCGCACGATCTTTGTGACTTTGATAATAAAATACGAAAAAGCAAATGACTTTAATGAACACACAAATGTACCAATTTGCAACTCGAGACATGCTCTCGTTTTCGTGGTAGATAGTGATAAATTAGTCAGCAGCAGTCAAGTCAAACAATGCTAAGCGGGTGCGTTTTAGCACAAGACCTGATTAAATCTTTCGCATAGCCAGGCTTTCTTTATTTTAGTATGAATGAGTTTTAATATGCTCAGTGTTAAACTAGAAGCGCATCAGATACGCATTCTGTTACCTTGTTCAGTTGTTCCAAAAAAAATCAAATGCAGTGCTAATTACTTTTCACCAGCTTTTACACCATCTATGCCTGGAGCAGCAGTCACCGCAAGCTGATTTTTGACAGGACTGGGAAAGAAAAAGTCCCAGAAGTGCATATCTCAAACCTTAAGTTTGTGAGTAACATTTTTTATCCTTTTTTTTTCTTACTATTTTTCTATTTTCTTCGGAGAGAGCACACAGGTGCTGCTTATACTTTCCCAACCGTGGCAACTTGCAGTGCGTGAAGGAAACTTTGAAAGTTTCGGTTGTCGGGTCGCGCGAAGCGTCGTACAGCTGTTACTTGCTCGAATGGAAAGTTCATCCAAAGCGCCTGGGGCGGCAACCCACGTTCACCCGAGATTGGTAATTTCTTTATGTCGGGGACCCTTGTGTTGAACAAACGTGATCGTTTCATGGTACAGCCCTGAACTGAGTTGTAGCAGGCAAAAAGCGGCTGGTGTCCCGTGATCCTCGATTGCATTTGCAAATTTCCAAATGCTAGGCTTAAATTAGATTGGAAGCGCTGTGTTGAAATGCAGCCTCTTCTTGTACGCTCAGCTACGATGGCTTGCCATGGAGGAAGTTAGTTACATCGTATATCTGTTGCGTAAAAAAATCGTAAAATATGGTTTCATGTTCACTTGAGTGCGTACGTTGTGTGCAACTTAACGGGAATTAGGTTATAGAAGAAAAAAATTGCAGGCTTATCAAGGTTAAGCCCAGTGGATGCGAAGCATGTCCTTAGCGTTTGGAGGCATCTTGACCGCATACACGCCCGGCGCAAAGACGCTGGCGCGGTTGCGGGCACGGAGACTGACGCGACGGCGGGCGCGCGCCGCCTCATCCCTGGCGTGACGTCACATATCACGTGATGCAGCGATGGTGGCGCCGCCGCCGCGTCACGCGCGACGGCGCGAACCGAAGCGTGGAGGCCTCCGCCGGGCGACATCCGACGGCGCGATATGAGGCCCCATCTGCAGCCGGTGTGACGTCATCACGTGACGTCACATCATGTGATCTCACTTCAAGGTCAATGGTGGCCACCGCCGGGAGGCGACCGACGGCGCGATATGAGGCCCCATCTGCAGCCGGTGTGACGTCATCGCGTGACGTCATGTCACGTGACCTACTTGAAGGTCACTTGAAGGTCAATGGTGGCCACCGCCGGGCGTCGCGCGAAGGCCCGAAACCTATGTTAATATGCTTCGCATAAAATATCCACAACGTTCGCGCTACCATAATGGCTAACAGATGGCAGACCGTAACCGTGTTGATCCCGCTTCGAGTTTTGCATCAATTCGGCCTCTCCGTGGCATCTGCTGGCCACTCTGGTTAGCTACTCCAAACATACAATAGCTCCGGATTCGAACCATAGACCACGACAAATTCTCCACGAACTGCGAAGCTTCTGAGAAAGCTGTATAACTTTCCTTTGTGGCCATACGCCTGCGCTGAGGACGAGGCTAATAGCTAATTGCTTCCTAATTGTAAGCTACACCTCCTTCCAGTTACTCGCTAATTACTGCATTACACTATTAGAAGGGGGTACTAAATATATCTGCTAGCTTTAATAAGAAATGTGACAAATTTTCAGGAAGATAAATGAAGAAAAAGAAACTGGAACGCGCTAAAGTAATGTGCTGAGAGAACGTTTAGACTTCAGTACTGCCCTTAGGACCCACAAAACTCCATTAGCAGCGCTGAGTGCATGATTCGCATGTTGTGATACGCTTTCGTTTCGTTCCCAAATGTTTGCTTCTTGTGAGGTATGAAAATTACCATAGTGTGTACAAATTTCCTTGCTAGGTTGAGGGAACATGCCAATAACGTAGATAATGCCCTTAAAAAAAAGATTTTGAAGGACTTCTGGCCGCCCACTGCCTTACGTGTGAAGATTGTTCCCCAGACCTTCCTAGCACCGTCGTTAGAAAAAAGAATAATCAACGTGTAACGCGCGAAATCATTGAATCTAAGATGATTTATAATCGGGGAGAAGCATGTGTTATCACTCCGCTTCTATCACTCTTTCTTATAAAGAGCTGACATATTTTCGCATGCACTGACGATGACGCCGGATTGTTCAGAGTGCATATATGTTCGCACGATTCGTTGGAAATAAAAGTTGGAAGTTCAGCGCCGTCCTTGTTGTCTCGTCTAGTCCTCGTCTCCTTGCGCTGCTGTTTATTTGTTCAATAATGTACCAACACGCCCAATTTTCCACGTTAGCAAGGTGACGCACCTTTTCCAACATGCACATAATCTTCCTAGTAACGTAGAGTAAAATTTAACGTTGTGCTCGGTGTCTACCTGTTACTTATACGCCACTTGCCTTTTGTAGGACCAAATGAGATTTGTTAGTAAGCGTTCCCTTACCTAACTTTAATTTAAAGTGTGAGGAACGAAAACACCTTGTTTGCTTCTCTAAAAAATAACATCGCTTTAGTAGAGTTACGTAGTGATATCTTTGCGATACCGGGCATGTGCTAAGTCACCTTATTCCTGACATAGATGGTTCAAACAACAGCTTGCTCAGTACTTCTCTGTGCTGGCGTTTCAAAGATATGTGACCACTTTGTAGAAATAACCAGGTGAGTACTTTGGATTAGATTTATGAAAGCAAATGCGCACTGACACCTGTCTTGAAAAACGCCACGAAGTCATCGCTTAGCTTGATTAGGCGTGAATCTTTACTTATACAGATTAGCTTAAAAAACGAATTTCGTACTGCACTAAGATATTGCTAATAGGTTATGAACACAGAGCTTCATAGGGTGTCATCTCCTGCAGGCTAAATGTTTAGATATAATTTTACAGCCAGCGGGCGGTGAAAAGTGCTCCTGACTACATGCTCGAAAGTGCTTCGGGCAGGAAGAAAAGTATGCGAAAGTAGTGATGGTATTGGCCTATAGTGCTGTTTTTTCAGAAATCTACAAGAACGTACTATTTTATTTCATACCATGAGAAGCACTGCGCACATGCGCATGGCGCGCTAAGATTACGAGAAAAATGACTGCGCAAATGCCAGAACTGCATCATCTGGGCGCCCTTCAAAAGTGCTTTTAGTGATGTTATGACGATTGGCGGCTTCCTCAGTTCATCTTCGCATTAAAGTAATGTCACGCCATTGCCGAGCATATGAACAACCTGCCCACGGCCACTTGTATGATCCACAGCGCACTGCAAGTCTTCGCACATGCACATGCAAGCAGACTGCTTGCATGTGCTCTGGTAACAGAAAATATTTATTCAGTTTATTTATTTATGAAATGTACTCGTAAGGCTCTCTTTGCAAGAACACAGGATAAGGGTGATGGGGATATGCTGTTAAAAAAGAAAACGACCAAACGAGAGGGAACGAAGTAATCAGTAAGCAACACTCAAAAACAATGCTCTACTTGGTACTCAATATACTCAACAAAAGAAATGAGATAAAGAGAAATCTGTGAAGCCACTTTTTCCTCTTTTCGCTGCATTCAAGCTAACAACGCTAGTTTGAAAGTAAGTTCACAACGTTAAGCACGACTCTTCGGTTCCATACACAGTCTGGTGGCTTTTAAGTAAGAAAAGTAGAAGTAAGAAAAGTAATGCAAACAACTGCTTTACTTAAATGTAGCCGCTTGAATATTTGTTGGATAAACATCGTGCAACACACTTCGGATGTACCATGTGGTTTGTGTAAAGTATTTACAGGGATGCTTGCGCAAACAGCGTATAATTTTTGACTAATGTTTTTACAAGAGCAGAATAATACCCAGAATTTCTGGAAAAGCACATTTTCTCAACGGGAAGTTGATGATCAACGCAATTTTTTCGCGTATCATAAGATTACAGTACAACAATCAATTCATCCGCAGAGCCCCTCTCGGAGCGCTTGTAGTTTTCTTCTGTTCATCTTCAAAAACGTAAACCATTGGTTTTCTCTGCCAGTACTGGTGCGCAGTGCGAGAACACGACAAACTGTCAAAGCAAGATTTTGCTGCGCGTCGGAAGGTTAGACTATTTCTTTCAATATAATAATAACATTATCTTAGAATATTCTACAGTTACACTACGACAAAAAGTGACGTCCGAGAAAACTGGACTTGACCTGCACGTAAAACGATATGCGAAGTAGACGGCATAGTAAGCCAAATATACTGTCAAAACGTATCTTTTCATTGCGTACCATTAGGTTACCACCATGTAAGAGCGAAAAAACACACTTTATATTGAGTGTGTGACCAAACTTGTGTTGACTAGTGCTGAGAATTAAACGCATGTCATGTACAACTAGGCGTTCGCATGACTTCCATTGACTCAGCTAACCTCGTACCGGAGCGTATAAAGTATTTCTCTATCGAAGGGCGGCCTCGAGTCATTCGATCACAGGTGGAGAGGGAATTGAAGGCGGAGAGAGAGAAAGCGACTGATGACCTGTTTTACGCATCGTTTTATGCAAAGGGAAGAAATGAGCTATTAAGTGTCGTTGTTTGCTCAGTAGAATGGAAAGTTGGGCGAGTTGGTATACTTTCATTTTGGGTGGAAAAAACAGCGCTCGTCCGTGTGGTTTCCTTCATCTTTGTCTTCCGTCCCTTTCGCGCTGTTTTTTCCACCCAAAATGTTGTTTGCTCCATTTTGGACAGAGGCCTGAAAAAACAATCCCCACACTCTGACAATGCGCTATTTGTTGCGTTTTGCTGTTGTATAGCTTTGCAGATCAGTGGTCAGCTGTAGACTGGCTCGTGGTGTGATGTCACGGGTTTTCATTTTTCTTCAATACTTTGTGTATTGCTGCCTTCTAGGATTTTAGAAAATTTGTTCATGCTTTTTATAAAAAATCACAGTGAAATATTTGAGAAGATAGAGCAGAAACGACCCGGTCCCACTTACAAGAAGAATAAAAAATGTTTTACTGCTTCGGCTTCTCGCGGTGTATATATTACTGCGCGGGAGGTCATGCCTTGTCGATACTAGAGCGAGGGTAACATACCCCTGACTTCAAGTCCTGCCTCCCATAAAAGGAAATTTTATTCATAAAATATTCCACTCTACACTCCGAAAACAACGATCTCTAATACCTTAATGCTTTTAATGCCTTGAGCGAAATACTACAAAACCAACCTGAGCTCGCCCTTGAAGAACGTTAGGAATGTTTTGCGTTGTGTTGTCTGATAATGTGATCGTGCTAAATCCGCATGGCTGATTTCCGCTCTAGTGTCTTCGCTTTCGCACATGATCACAATTTCGCTTAGGTGTTCAAATGACAATCGATAATGAAACTAACGTCCCGACAATGAAAACATGCACAAAAAAAATAGGTTCTTACAACTTCAAGGATGACAGTTTGGCTGCTATAACACCAAATAGAAAACATCACAATACTAAATGTTATCCTTCCACAGAGATTGGAAGCGGTGGTATCTGGAACGTACGGGATAACTTACTAAAGCGGTACATGGGGATATGAGGGACGCCGTAGTGAACGGCTTAGGATTAATGTAAAGCTTAAACTTTGCACACATCGCACAGCACAACGGCGTATATGCTTTCCGCCTCCACCGAAATGCGGCCGCCGCGACCGGGATTAGCTACCGCTACGATGGAATCAGTAGAAAAACGTTAAAGCCACTGACCATGGCGCTGCGGGTCCTGCTACGGAGATTCCCAAGGCATAAATAGCGTAATTACTTGCAAGTCTTTCGTCAATTGACGAGTATGCCCACCCACACCAAGGCAACAGCATACGCAGTTCCCACGCATATAATCGCAGGCACTTTTTTCCACATTTTTTCGGGAGACGGCCGCTACAGGGGGGTAGCTCCCGCGCGGGTCGCCAGATGGAGCCACGGCCTGTTGCTGCCAGCGCCGAAGCCGGCGGGAACGAGTCCCGGGCCCGAACCACGAGGTCGAGCAGAATGCGCCTTCGTAGTCGGTGTGCTCTCGCCAAGACAGGTGTGAAGGGACGTAGCGGACACGCGTCGCGCCTTCGAGCTCTTCCTCCGTGCCGCGGCGCCGACCAAGTCGCCCCCTCAGCTCAACTCGTGAGTTGCCGGCGCGCCTTTCGAGGCACGCCGTTTCATTCAACAGCGCTGCCGCTTCTTGACGCGTGCCAGCGGACGCTTCGAGCGTGGAAGCGCCTACCGATTCCCAAGTAGCCTGCATGCTACCGACCTTCGCCGCGTCTAAGACTTTCTCAACATGTCAACGTCGAGCTGTGCTTTGTTCAGCAAACGATATGGAAACTACCGAAAGTGCACAGTGGGTGTATTAAGATAATTAAAAGATTGTCTTAGTGTAAAGCCGGGACTGAAACCAATACCGAGACATCGTCCAATTTGTATTAAACACTTGCATGTTCGTTT